>NC_057810.1:148388122-148404953 GCF_018294505.1 Triticum aestivum
TCGGCTTCAGTTAGCAGCAGTAGCGAAGGAATCGCTCGAGTGCTCGGGTTCAGTCAGGCGACGCCTCACTCGGGTTTAGTTAGAGCCCAACGCCTCGCACCCACGCGCGTACGGTATGAGAGAAACGCGCATTGCTCGGCCCTCGACCACCCACCATAACCGGGAACTCCCCAAAATTTTCCTCGCCCTCGCTTCTACCATGGTTTTTTCTGTCATGGACGGCCCAAAGAATGTCATGCAGCTGCGTCTCCGGCCCACCCAGGATGAAAATCCCATTTGCTGTCATGATTTTTTTGTCATAGAAGTAGGATTCCACCACATCTATGATGATACCGGGTTTTGTCACAATTATCATCATAGAAGTGTCATAAGTATGATAGAAAAAAATTCGTTTGGCCCAAAATGTCACGGATGTGTCTTTTTTTGTAGTGTCAACCGCGTTCTTGTAACGCTTCCGCTTAGCGATCTTCAAGGGTATGAAGATTCTCTCTCTCCCTCTCTCTCTCTCTCTCTCTCTCTCTCTCTCTCTCTCTCTCTCTCTCTCTCTCTGCTAGCATCTCCTAGATTGATCTTGGTGACACGTAGGATTTTTTTTGAATTATTGCTACGTTCCCCAACAGTGGCATCATGAGCCAGGTCTATGCGTAGATTCTATGCACGAGTAGAACACAAGTAGTTGTGGGCGATGATTTGTTCAATTTGCTTACCATTACTAGTCCTATCTTGATTCGGCGGCATTGTGGGATGAAGCGGCCCGGACCGACCTTACACGTACGCTTATGTGAGACAGGTTCCACCGACTGACATGCACTTGTTGCATAAGGTGGCTAGCGGGTGTCTATCTCTCCCACTTTAGTCGGACCGGATTCGATGAAAAGGGTCCTTATGAAGGGTAAATAGCAATTGGCATATCACCGTTGTGGCTTTTTCGTAGGTAAGAAACGTTATTGCTAGAAACCCATAGCAGTCAAGTAAAGCATGCAACAACAATTAGAGGACGTCTAACTTGTTTTTGCAGGGTATGCTATGTGATGTGATATGGCCAAAAGGATGTGATGAATGATATATGTGATCTATGAGATTGATCATGTTCTTGTAATAGGAATCATGACTTGCATGTCGATGAGTATGACAACCGGCAAGAGCCATAGGAGTTGTCTTAATTTATTGTATGACCTGCGTGTCAATGAAAACGCCATGTGATTACTTTACTTCATTGCTAACCGTTAGCCATAGTATTAGAAGTAATAGTTGGCGAGACAACTTAATGAAGACA
This sequence comes from Triticum aestivum, assembly GCF_018294505.1. Lineage (NCBI taxonomy): Eukaryota > Viridiplantae > Streptophyta > Magnoliopsida > Poales > Poaceae > Triticum > Triticum aestivum. The sequence continues at coordinate 148,389,399 of NC_057810.1, forward strand.
CGATGATGGAGATCATAGTGCCATACTGGTGACGAAGGTGATCATGCTGTGCCTCAAAGATGGAGATCAAAGGCGCAAGATGATATTGGCCATATCATGTCACTTTATGATTTGCATGTGATGTTTGTCATGTTTACATCTTATTTGCTTAGAACGACGATAGCATAAATAAGATAATCCCTCACTAAAATTTCAAGAGATGTGTTTCCCCTAACTGTGTACCATTGCGAAGGTCCGTTGTTTTGAAGCACCACGTGATGATCGGGTGTGATAGATTCTAACGTTGGCATACAATGGGTGTAAGCCAGATTTACACATGCAAAACACACTTAGGTTGACTTGACGATCCTAGCATGTACAGACATGGCCTCGGAACACGAGAGACCGAAAGGTCAAACATGAGTCGTATAGTAGATACGATCAACATGGAGATGTTCACCGATGATGACTAGTCCGTCTCACGTGATGATCGGACATGGCCTAGTTGATTCGAATCATGTATCTCTTAGATGACTAGAGGGATGTCTATCTGAGTGGGAGTTCATTAAATAATTTGATTAGATAAACTTAATTATCATGAACATAGTCTAAAATATCTTTACAATATGTCTTGTAGATCAAATGGCCACGCTAATGTTGCCCTCAACTTCAATGCGTTCCTAGAGAAAACCAATTTGAAAGATGATGGTAGCAACTATACGGACTGGGTCCGAAACTTGAGGATCATCCTCATAGCTGCCAAGAAAGCATATGTCCTTGAAGCACTGCTTGGTGACGCGCCCATTTTCCCAGTAACTCAAGACATTATGAACGCCTGGCAGTCGCGTAGTGATGATTACTCCCTGGTTCAGTGTGGCATGCTTTACAACCTAGAACCGGGGCTCCAAAAGTGTTTTGATGGTGAATAAGACCACTAGTTTCAAGAAAGGCAAGGGTAATAATAACTTCAAGAAGGACGGCAAGGGAGTTGCTGCGCCCGATAAATCAGTTGCCGGGAAGAAGCCAAAGAATAGACCCAAGCCCGAGACTCAGTGCTTTTATTGCAAGGGAAATGGTCACGGGAAGCGAAACTGCCCCAAGTACTTAGCGGATAAGAACGACGACAACACCAAAGGTATATGTGATATACATGTTATTGATGTGTACCTTACCAGCGCTCGTAGTAGCTCCTGGGTATTTGATACCGGTGCGGTTGCTCATATTTGTAACTCAAAACAGGAGCTGTGGAATAAGGGGAGACTGGCGAAGGACGAGGTGACGATGCGCGTTGGGAATGCTTCCAAGCTCGATGTGATCACCATCGGCACGCTACCTCTACATTTACCTACTAGATTAGTTTTAAACCTCAATAATTGTTATTTAGTGTCATCTTTCAGCATGAACATTGTATATGGATCTCGTTTAATGCGAGATGGCTACTCATTTAAATCTGAGAATAATGGTTATTCTATTTATATGAGAGATATGTTTTATGGTCATGCCCCGCTGGTCAATGGTTTATTTTTATTGAATCTCGAACGTGATGTTACACATATTCATAGTGTGAATGCCAAAAGATGTAAGGTTGATAATGATAGTCCCACATACTTGTGGCACTACTATTGGGGAACGTTGCATAAAATATAAAAAATCCTACGTTCACCAAGATCAATCTATGAGTTCATCTAGCAACCATAGAGAGGAGTGCATCTACATACCCTTGTAGATCGCGAGCGGAAGCATTCAAGAGAACGGGGTTGAGGGAGTCGTACTCGTCGTGATCCAAATCACCGGAGATCCTAGCGCCGAACAGACGGCACCTCCGCGTTCAACACATGTACGGTCAGCGTGATGTCTCCTCCTTCTTGATCCAGCAAGGGGGAAGGAGAGGTTGATGAAGATCCAGCAGCACGACGGCGTGGTGGTGGATGCAGCAGGGTTACGGCAGGGCTTCACCAAGCTTTTGGGGGAGGAGGAGGTGTAGCAAGGGGGGAGGGAGGCGCCAGGTGTCAGGGTGCGGCTGCCCTCCACCCCCCCCCCCTCTTTATATAGGGACCCCAGGGGGGCGCCGGCCCTAGGAGATGGGATCTCCTAGGGGGGGCGGCGGCCAAGGGGGGAGACTTGCCCCCCAAGGCAAGTGGAGGCGCCCCCTCCCCTAGGGTTCCCAACCCTAGGCGCCGAGGGGGGCCCAGGGGGGCGCACCAGCCCACAAGGGGCTGGTTCCCCTCCCACTTCAGCCCATGGGGCCCTCCAGGATGGGTGGCCCCACCCGGTGGACCCCCGAGACCCTTCCGGTGGTCCCGGTACAATACCAGTGAACCGCGAAACTTTCCCGATGGCCGAAACTCGACTTCCCATATATAATTCTTTACCTCCGGACCATTCCAGAACTCCTCGTGACGTCCGGGAACTCATCCGGGACTCCGAACAACTTTCGGTTTGCTACATGCTAATATCTTTACAACCCTAGCGTCACCGAACCTCAAGTGTGTAGACCCTACGGGTTCGGGAGACACGCAGACATGACCGAGACTGCTCTCCGGTCAATAACCAACAGCAGGATCTGGATACCCGTGTTGGATCCCACATGCTCCTCGATGATCTCATCGGATGAACCACGATGTCGAGGATTCAAGCAACCCCGTATACAATTCCCTTTGTCAATCGGTACGTTACTTGCCCGAGATTTGATCGTCGGTATCCCAATACCTTGTTCAATCTCGTTACCGGCAAGTCACTTTACTCGTACCGTAATGCATGATCCCGTGACCATACACTTGGTCACTTTGAGCTCATTATGATGATGCATTACCGAGTGGGCCCAGAGATACCTCTCCGTCATACGGAGTGACAAATCCCAGTCTCGATCTGTGTCAACCCAACAGACACTTTCGGAGATACCTGTAGTGCACCTTTATAGTCACCCAGTTACGTTGTGACGTTTGGTACACCCAAAGCACTCCTACGGTATCCGAGAGTTACACGATCTCATGGTCTAAGGAAAAGATACTTGACACTGGAAAAGCTCTAGCAAAACGAACTACACGATCTTGTGCTATGCTTAGGATTGGGTCTTGTCCATCACATCATTCTCCTAATGATGTGATCCTGTTATCAGTGACATCCAATGTCCATAGTCAGGAAACCATGACTATCTATTGATCAACGAGCTAGTCAACTAGAGGCTCACTAGGGACGTATTGTGGTCTATGTATTCACACGTGTATTACGATTTCCGGATAATACAATTATAGCATGAATAAAAGACAATTATCATGAATAAGGAAATATAATAATAATCCTTTTATTATTGCCTCTAGGGCATATTTCCAACAGTCTCCCACTTGCACTAGAGTCAATAATCTAGTTACATTGTGATGAATCGAACACCCATAGAGTTCTGGTGTTGATCATGTTTTGCTCGCGGAAGAGGTTTAGTCAACGGATCTGCGACGTTCAGATCCGTATGTACTTTGCAAATATCCATGTCTCCATCTTGAACATTTTCACGGATGGAGTTGAAACGACGCTTGATGTGCCTGGTCTTCTTGTGAAACCTGGGCTCCTTGGCAAGGGCAATAGCTCCAGTGTTGTCATAGAAGAGAGTGATTGGCCCCGACGCATTGGGTATGACTCCTAGGTCGGTGATGAACTCCTTAATCCATATTGCTTCATGCGTTGCCTCCGAGGCTGCCATGTACTCCGCTTCACATGTAGATCCCGCCACGACGCTCTGCTTGCAACTGCACCAGCTTCCTGCTCCACGATTCAACATATACACATATCAGGTTTGTGACTTAGAGTCATCCAGATCTGTGTCGAAGCTAGCATCGACGTAACCCTTTACGATGAGATCTTCATCACCTCCATAGACGAGAAACATGTCCTTTGTCCTTTTCAGGTACTTAAGGATATTCTTGACCGCTGTCCAGTGTTCCTTGCCGGGATTACTTTGGTACCTTCCTACCAAACTTATGGCAAGGTTTACATCAGGTCTGGTACACAGCATGGCATACATAATAGATCCTATGGATGAGGCATAGGGGATGACACTCATCTCTTCTTTATCTTTTGCCGTGGTCGGGCATTGAGCCGAGCTCAATCTCACACCTTGCAATACAGGCAAGAACCCTTTCTTGGACTGATCCATTTTGAACTTCTTCAATATCTTATCAAGGTATGTGCTTTGTGAAAGATCTATGAGGCGTCTTGATCTATCCCTATAGATCTTGATGCCTAATATGTAAGCAACTTCTCCAAGGTCCTTCATTGAAAAACACTTATTCAAGTAGGCCTTAATGCTGTCCAAAAATTCTATATCATTTCCCATCAAATGTATGTCATCTACATATAATATGAGAAATGCTACAGAGCTCCCACTCACTTTCTTGTAAACGCAGGCTTCTCCATAAGTCTGCATAAACCCAAACGCTTTGATCATCTCATCAAAGCGAATGTTCCAACTCCGAGATGCTTGCACCAGCCCATAAATGGATCGCTGGAGCTTGCATACCTTGTTAGCATTCTTAGGATCGACAAAACCCTCCGATTGCATCATATACAGTTCTTCCTTAAGATAGCCGTTAAGGAATGCCGTTTTGACGTCCATCTGCCATATCTCATAATCATAGTATGCGGCAATTGCTAACATGATTCGGACGGACTTCAGCTTCTCTACGGGAGAGAAAGTCTCATCGTAGTCAACCCCTTGAACTTGTCGATAACCCTTAGCGACAAGTCGAGCTTTATAGATGGTGACATTACCATCCGCGTCCGTCTTCTTCTTAAAGATCCATTTGTTTTCTATTGCTCGCCGATCAACGGGCAAGTATGTCAAAGTCCATACTTTGTTTTCATACATGGATTCTATATCGGATTGCATGGCTTCAAGCCATTTGTTGGAATCTGGGTCCGCCATCGCTTCTTCATAGTTCGAAGGTTCACCGTTGTCTAACAACATGATTTCCAGGACAGGGTTGCCATACCACTCTGGTGTGGAACGTGTCCTTGTGGACCTACGAAGTTTAGTAGCAACTTGATCCGAAGTACCTTGATCATCATCATTAATTTCCTCTCCAGTTGGTGTAGGCACCACAGGAACATTTTCCTGAGCTGCACTACTTTCCGGTTCAAGAGGCACTACTTCATCGAGTTCTACTTTCCTCCCCCTTACTCCTTTCGAGAGAAACTCTTTTTCCAGAAAGGATCCGTTCTTGGCAACAAAGATCTTGCCTTCGGATCTAAGGTAGAAGGTATACCCAATGGTTTCCTTAGGGTATCCTATGAAGACGCATTTTTTCGACTTGGGTTCGAGCTTTTCAGGTTGAAGTTTCTTGACATAAGCATCGCATCCCTAAACTTTTAGAAACGACAGCTTAGGTTTCTTCGCAAACCATAATTCATACGGTGTCATCTCAACGGATTTAGACGGAGCACTATTTAAAGTGAATGTAGCTGTCTCTAGAGCGTATCCCCAAAATGATAGCGGTAAATCGGTAAGAGACATCATAGATTGCACCATATCCAATAGAGTGCGATTACGACGTTCGGACACACCATTACGCTGAGGTGTTCCAGGCGGCGTGAGTTGTGAAATGATTCCACATTTCCTTAGGTGCGTACCAAATTTGTGACTTAAATATTCTCCTCCACGATCTGATCTTAAGAATTTTATCTTTCGGTCACGTTGATTCTCTACTTCATTCTGAAATTCCTTGAACTTTTCAAAGGTCTCAGACTTGTATTTCATCAAGTAGACATACCCATATCTTCTTAAGTCATCAGTGAGAGTGAGAACATAATGATATCCTCCGCGAGCCTCAATGCTCATTGGACCACACACATCAGTATGTATGATTTCCAATAAGTTGGTTGCTCGCTCCATTGTTCCGGAGAATGGAGTCTTGGTCATTTTGCCCATGAGGCATGGTTCGCATGTGTCAAATGATTCATAATCGAGAGACTCTAAAAGTCCATCAGCATGGAGCTTCTTCATGCGTTTGACACCAATGTGACCAAGGCGACAGTGCCACAAGTATGTGGGACTATCGTCATCAACTTTACATCTCTTGGTATTCACACTATGAATATGTGTAACATTATGTTCGAGATTCATTAAGAATAAACCATTGACAATGTTAATGCTCAAACTTGGCACTAAATAACAATTATTGAGGTTTAAAACTAATCCCGTGGGTAAATGTAGAGGTAGCGTGCCGACGGCAATCAAATCGACCTTGGAACCATTCCCGACGCGCATCGTCACCTCGTCCTTCGCCAGTCTCCGCTTATTCCGCAGCTCCTGCTATGAGTTACAAATATGAGCAACGGCACCGATATCAAATACCCAGGAGTTACTACGAGTACTGGTAAGGTACACATCAATTACATGTATATCACATATACCTTTAGTGTTTCTGGCCTTCTTGTCCGCTAAGTATTTGGGGCAGTTCCGCCTCCAGTGACCCTTCCCTTTGCAATAAAAGCACTCAGTCTCAGGCTTGGGTCCATTCCTTGACTTCTTCCCGGCAACTGGCTTACCGGGAGCGGCAACATCTTTGCCGTCCTTCTTGAAGTTCTTCTTACGCTTGCCCTTCTTGAACTTGGTGGTTTTATTGACCATCAACACTTGATGTTCTTTCTTGATTTCTACCTCTGCCGACTTCAGCATTGAAAATACTTCAGGAATAGTTTTCACCATCCCCTGCATATTGTAGTTCATCACAAAGCTCTTGTAGCTCGGTGGGAGTGACTGAAGGATTCTGTCAATGACCGCCTCGTCCGGGAGGTTAATGTCCAGCTGGGACAGGCGGTTGTGCAACCCAGACATTTTGAGTATGTGCTCACTGACAGAACTATTTCCCTCCATCTTACAACTATAGAACTTGTCGGAGACTTCATATCTCTCGACCCGGGCATGAGCTTCGAGAACCATTTTCAGCTCCTCGAACATCTCAAATGCTCCGTGTTGCTCAAAACGCTTTTGGAGCCCCGGTTCTAAGCTGTAAAGCATGCCGCACTGAATGAGGGAGTAATCATCAGCACGTGACTGCCAAGCGTTCATAACGTCTTGGTTCTCTGGGATGGGTGCTTCACCTAGCGGTCCTTCTAGGACATATGCTTTCTTGGCAGCTATGAGGATGATCCTCAGGTTCCGGACCCAGTCCGTATAGTTGCTGCCATCATCTTTCAGCTTGGTTTTCTCTAGGAACGCGTTGAAGTTCATGTTGACATGAGCGTTGGCCATTTGATCTACAAGACATATTTTTGCAAAGATTTTAGACAAGTTCATGATAATTAAGTTCATCTAATCAAATTATTTAATGAACTCCCACTCAGATTTGACATCCCTCTAGTCATCTAAGTGTTACATGATCCGAGTCGACTAGGCCGTGTCCGATCATCACGTGAGACGGACTAGTCATCATCGGTGAACATCTACATGTTGATCGTATCTTCCATACGATTCATGTTCGACCTTTCGGTCTCTGTGTTCCGAGGCCATGCCTGTACATGCTAGGCTCGTCAAGTTAACCTAAGTGTTTTTGCATGTGTAAAACTGTCTTACACCCGTTGTATGTGAACGTAAGAATCTATCACACCCGATCATCATGTGGTGCTTCGAAACGACGAACTTTAGCAACGGCGCACAGTTAGGGGGAACACTTTCTTGAAATTATTATAAGGGATCATCTTATTTACTACTGTCGTTCTAAGTAAACAAGATGCATAAACATAATAAACATCACATGCAATTATATAGTAGTGACATGATATGGCCAATATCATATAGCTCCTTTGATCTCCATCTTTGGGGCTCCATGATCATCTTCGTCACCGGCATGACACCATGATCTCCATCATCATGATCTCCATCATCGTGTCTCCATCAAGTTGCTCACCAACTATTACTTCTACTACTATGGCTAACGGTTTAGCAATAAAGTAAAGTAATTACATGGCGTTAAATCATTGACACGCAGGTCATACAATAATTAAGACAACTCATATGGCTCCTGCCGGTTGTCATACTCATCGACATGCAAGTCGTGATTCCTATTACAAGAACATGATCTCATACATCACAATATATCATTCATCATTCATCACAACTTTTGGCCATATCACGTCACAAAGCAATTGCTGCAAAAACAAGTTAGACGTCCTCTAATTGTTGTTGCATCTTTTACGTGGCTGCAATAGGGTTCTAGCAAGAACGTTTTCTTACCTACGAATAACCACAACGTGATTTGTCAACTTCTATTTACCCTTCATAAGGACCCTTTTCATCGAATCCGCTCCAACTAAAGTGGGAGAGACAGACACCCGCTAGCCACCTTATGCAACTAGTGCATGTCAGTCGGTGGAACCTGTCTCACGTAAGCGTACGTGTAAGGTCGGTCCGGGCCGCTTCATCCCACAATACTACTGAAGCAAAATAAGACTAGTAGTGGCAAGAAAGTTGACAACATCTACGCCCACAACAGATTTGTGTTCTACTCGTGCAATAGAGAACTACGCATAGACCTAGCTCATGATGCCACTGTTGGGGAACGTTGCATAAAATAAAAAAATTCCTACGTTCACCAAGATCAATCTATGAGTTCATATAGCAACGAGAGAGAGGAGTACATATACATAACCTTGTAGATCACGAGCGGAAGCGTTCAAGAGAACGGGGTTGAGGGAGTCGTACTCGTCGTGATCCAAATCACCGGAGATCCTAGCGCCGAACGGACGGCACCTCCGCGTTCAACACACGTACGGTCAGTGTGACATCTCCTCCTTCTTGATCCAGCAAGGGGGAAGGAGAGGTTGATGAAGATCCAGCAGCACGACGGCATGGTGGTGGATGCAGCAGGGTTCCGGCAGGGCTTCGCCAAGCTTTTGTGGGAGGAGAAGGTGTAGCAAGGGGGAAGGGAGGCGCCAGGTGTCAGGGTGAGGCTGCCCTCCCACCCCCCCCCCTTTATATAGGGACCCCAGGGGGGTGCCGGCCCTAGGAGATGGGATCTCCTAGGGGGGCGGCGGCCAAGGGGGGAGACTTTCCCCCCAAGGCAACTGGAGGCGCCCCCTCCCCTAGCGTTCCCAACCCTAGGCGTAGAGGGGGGCCTAGGGGGGGCGCACCAGCCCACCAGGGGCTGGTTCCCCTCCCACTTCAGCCCATGGGGCCCTCCGGGATGGGTGGCCCCACCCGGTGGACCCCCAGGACCCTTCCGGTGGTCCCGGTACAATACCGGTGAACCCCGAAACTTTCCCGATGGCCGAAACTCGACTTCCCATATATAATTCTTTACCTCCGGACCATTCCGGAACTCCTCGTCACGTCCGGGATATCATCCGAGACTCCGAACAACTTTCAGTTTGCTGCATGCTAATATCTTTACAACCCTAGCGTCACCGAACCTTAAGTGTGTAGACCCTGCGAGTTCGGGAGACACGCAGACATGACCGAGACTGCTCTCCGGTCAATAACCAACAACGGGATCTGGATACCCATGTTGGCTCCCAAATGCTCCTCGATGATCTTATCGGATGAACCACGATGTCGAGGATTCAAGCAACCCCGTATACAATCCCTTTGTCAATCGGTACGTTACTTGCCCGAGATTCGATCGTCGGTATCCCAATACCTTGTTCAATCACGTTACCGGCAAGTCACTTTACTCGTACCGTAATGCATGATCCCGTGACCAGACACTTGGTCACTTTGATCTCATTATGATGATGCATTACCGAGTGGGCCCAGAGATACCTCTCCGTCATACGGAGTGACAAATCCCAGTCTCGATCCGTGTCAACCCAACAGACACTTTCGGAGATACCTGTAGTGCACCTTTATAGTCACCCAGTTACATTGTGACGTTTGGTACACCCAAAGCACTCCTACGGTATCCGGGTGTTACACGATCTCATGGTCCAAGGAAAATATACTTGACATTGGAAAAGCTCTAGCAAAACGAACTACACGATCTTGTGCTATGCTTAGGATTGGGTCTTGTCCATCACATCATTCTCCTAATGATGTGATCCCATTATAAATGACATCCAATGTCCATAGTCAGGAAACCATGACTATCTGTTAATCAACGAGCTAGTTAACTAGAGGCTCACTAGGGACGTATTGTGGTCTATGTATTCACACGTGTATTACGATTTCCGGATAATACAATTATAGCATGAATAAAAGACAATTATCATGAATAAGGAAATATAATAATAATCCTTTTATTATTGCCTCTAGGGCACATTTCCAACCGCCTTGGTCACATTGGTGTCAAACGCATGAAGAAACTCCATGCAAATGGACTTTTGGAGTCTCTTGATTATGAATCATTTGACACGTGCGAACCATGCCTCATGGGCAAAATGATCAAGACTCCGTTCTCCAGAACAATGGAGCGAGCAACCAACTGGTTGGAAATAATACATACTGATGTGTGCAGTCCAATGAGCGTTGAGGCTCGCGGTGGCTATTGTTATGTTCTCACCCTCACCGATGACTTAAGTAGATATGGGTATGTCTACTTAATGAAACACAAGTCTGAGATCTTTGGAAAGTTCAAGGAATTTTAGAGTGAGGTAGAGAATCAACGTGACAGGAAAATAAAGTTCTTACAATCAGATCATGGAGGAGAATATTTGAGTCACGAATTTGGTATGCACTTAAGGAAATGTGGAATTGTTTCACAACTAGCGCCGCTTGGAACGCCTCAGCGTAATGGTGTGTCCGAACGTCGTAATCGCACTCTACTGGATATGGTGCGATCTATGATGTCTCTTACTGATTTACCGCTATCATTTTGGGGTTATGCTTTAGAGACAGCCGCATTCACTTTAAATAGGGCACCGTCTAAATCCGTTGAGACGACACCGTATGAATTATGGTTTGGGAAGAAACCTAAGTTGTCGTTTCTAAAAGTTTGGGGATGCGATGCTTATGTCAAGAAACTTCAACCTGAAAAGCTCAAATCCAAGTCGGAAAAATGCGTCTTCATAGGATACCCTAAGGAAACCATTGGGTATACCTTCTACCTCAGATTGGAAGGCAAGATCTTTGTTGCCAAGAACGGATCCTTTCTGGAGAAAGAGTTTCTCTCGAAAGAAGTAAGTGGGAGGAAAGTAGAACTTTATGAAGTACTGCCTCTTGAACAGGAGAGTAGTGCAACTCAGGAAGATGTTTCTGTGGTGCCTGCACCGACTGGAGAGGAAGTTGATGATGATGGTCATGAAACTTCAGATCAAGTTGTGATACGTCTCCAACGTATCTATAATTTTTGATTGTTCCATGCTATTATATTACCCGTTTTGGCTGTTTATGGGCTTTACTTTACACTTTTATATCATTTTTGGGACTAACCTACTAACCGGAGGCCCAGCCCGAATTGCTGTTTTTTTGCCTATTTCAGTGTTTCAAAGAAAAGGAATATCAAACAAAGTCCAAACGGGATGAAACCTTCGGGAGCGATCTTTTTGGAACAAATGCAAACCAGTAGACTTGGAGTGGACGTCAAGAAGCAGCCGAGTTGGCCATGAGGGTGCCAGGCGCGCCCTAGGGAGGTGGGCGCGCCCCCACCCTCGTGGGCCCCTCGTGGCTCCACCGACCTACTTCTTCCTCCTATATATATATATATATATATATATATGTTCCCCGAAAACATCCAGGAGCACCATGCAACCCTATTTCAACTGATGCAACCTTCTGTATCCGCGAGATCCCATCTTGGAGCCTTCATCGGTGCTCCGCCGGAGGGGGAATCAATCATGGAGGGCTTCTACATCAACACCATAGCCTCTCTAATGAGTTGTGAGTAGTTTACCACAGACCTTCAGGTCCATAGTTATTAGCTAGATGGCTTCTTCTCTCTCTTTGAATCTCAATACAAAGTTCTCCTCGATCTTCTTGGAGATCTATTCGATGTAACTCTTTTTTGCGGTGTGTTTGTCGAGATCCGATGAATTGTGGGTTTATGATCAAGTTTATCTATGAGAAATATTTGAATCTCCTCTGAATTCATTTATGTATGATTGGTTATCTTTGCAAGTCTCTTCGAATTATCAGTTTGGTTTGGCCTACTAGATTGATCTTTCTTGCAATGGGAGAAGTGCTTAGCTTTGGGTTCAATCTTGCGGTGTCCTTTCCCAGTGACAGCAGGGGCAGCAAGGCACGTATTGTATTGTTTCCATCGAGGATAAAAAGATGGGGTTTATATCATATTGCTTGAGTTTATCCCTCTACATCATGTCATCTTTCTTAATGTGTTACTCTGTTCTTATGAACTTAATACTCTAGATGCATGCTGGATAGCGGTCGTTGTGTGGAGTAATAGTAGTAGATGCAGAATCGTTTCGATCTACTTGTCGCGGACGTGATGCCTATATACACGATCATGCCTAGATATTCTCATAACTATGCACTTTTCTATCAATTGCTCGACAGTAATTTGTTCACCCACCGTAATACTTATGCTATCTTGAGAGAAGCCACTAGTGAAACCTATGGCCCCTGGGTCTATCTTTTATCATATAAGTTTCTAATCTATCTTTATTTTGCATCTTTACTTTCCAATCTATATCATAAAAATACCAAAAATATTTATCTTATCTTATTATGTCTATCAGGTCTCACTTTCGCAAGTTACCGTGAAGGGATTGACAACCCCTTTATCGCGTTGGTTGCGAGGTTCTTGTTTGTTTATGTAGGTACGAGGGACTTGTTTGGAGCCTCCTACTGGATTGATACCTTGGTTCTCAAAAACTGAGGGAAATACTTACGCTACTTTGCTGCATCACCCTTTCCTCTTCAAGGTAAAGCCAATGCAGTGCTCAAGAGGTAGCAAGAAGGATTTCTGGCGCCGTTGCCGGGGAGATCTTCGCTCAAGTCAAGACATACCAAGTACCCATCACAAACTCATCTCCCTCGCATTACATTATTTGCCATTTGCCTCTCGTTTTCCTCTCCCCCACTCCACCCTTGCATTTTATTCGCCCTCTCTTTCCCTTTCGCCTCTCTTTTTCGCTTGCCTCTTGTGTGCCTGTGTGTTGGATTGCTTGTCACGATGGCTCAAGATAATACTAAATTGTGTGATTTTTTCAATACCAATAATAATGTTTTCCTTAGCACTCCGATTGCTCCTCTTAATGATGTTGAATCTTGTGAAATCAATCCTGCTTTGTTGAATCTTGTTATGAAAGATCAATTCGCTGGCCTTCCTAGTGAAGATGCCGCTACTCATCTAAACAATTTTGTTGATTTGTGTGATATGCAACAGAAGAAAGACATGGATAATGATATTCTTAAATTGAAGTTATTTCCGTTTTCACTTAGAGATCGTGCTAAAACTTGGTTTTCGTCTTTGCCTAAAAGTAGTATTGATTCATGGAATAAGTGCAAAGATTCTTTTATCTCCAAGTATTTTCCTCCCTCTAAGATCATCTCTCTTAGAAACTATATTATGAATTTTAAACAACTTGATCATGAGCATGTTGCCCAATCTTGGGAGAGGATGAAATTAATGATTCGCAATCGCCCTACACATGGTTTGAATTTATGGATGATCATACAAAATTTCTATGCCGAATTGAATTTTGCTTCTAGAAATCTTTTAGATTCGGCCGTGGGAGGTACTTTTATGTAAATCACTTTAGGAGAATCTACTAAACTCCTAGATAATATTATGGTTAATTATTCTCAATGGCACACCGAAAGATCCACTAGTAAAAAGGTTCATGCATAGAAAAGATTAATGTTTTGAGTGGAAAGATGGATGAACTTATGAAATTGTTTGCTACTAAGAATGCTCCTATTGATCCTAATGATATGCCTTTGTCTACTTTGATTGAGAATAATAATGAATCTATGGATGTGAATTTTGTTGGTAGGAAGAATTTTGGTAACAATGCTTATAGAGGAAACTTTAATTCTAGGCCGTTTCCTAGTAATTCCTCTAATAATTATGGTAATTCCTACAACAAATCTTATGTAAATTTTAATAATATGCCCTCTGATTTTGAGAATAGTGTTAAAGAATTTATGATCTCTCAAAAGAATTTCATTGCCTTGCTTGAAGAAAACTTGCTTAAAGTTGATGAATTGGCTAGAAACCTAAATAGAATTTCTGTTGATGTTGATTATTTGAAACTTAGATCTATTCCACCTAAGCATAATATCAATGAGTCTCTCAAAGCCATGAGAATTTCCACTGATGAGTGCAAAGAAAAAACCACTAGGATGCGTGCTAAAAAAGATTGCTTTGTAAAAGCGTGTTCTTCTAGTTTCCATGAAAATAATGATGAAGATCTAAAAGTTATTGATGTGTCTCCTATTAAATCTTTGTTTTCCAATATGAATCTTGATAATGATGGGACTGGAGATGAGTCAACTTTAGTTAAAAGGCATCCCAATGATTCGGAGTTTTTAGATCTTGATGCTAAAATTGGTAAAAGTGGGATTGGAGAGATCAAAACTTTACATAGCAATGAACCCACTATTATGGATTTCAAGGAATTTAATTATGATAATTGTTCTTTAGTAGATTGTATTTCCTTTTTGCAATCTGTGTTGAATTCTCCTCATGCTTATAGTCAAAATAAAGCTTTTACCAAACATATCATTGATGCTTTGATGCAATCTTATGAGGAAAAACTTGAATTGGAAGTTTATATCCCTAGAAAACTTTATGATGAGTGGGAACCTACTATTAAAATTAAAATTAAAGATCATGAATGCTATGCTTTGTCTGATTTGGGTGCTAGTGTTTCCATGATTCCAAAAACTTTATGTGATGTCCTAGGTTTTGTGATTTTGATGATTGCTCTTTAAACTTGCCCCTTGCGGATTCCACTATTAAGAAACCTATGGGGAGGATTAATGATGTTATTATTGTTGCAAATAGGAATTATGTGCCTGTAGATTTTATCGTTCTTGATATAGATTGGAATCTTTCATGTCCTATTATTCTTGGTAGACCTTTCATTAGAACGATTGGTGAAATTATTGATATGAAGGAATTGAATATTAGATTCCAATTTCCATTAGGGAAAGGCATGGAACACTTTCCTAGAAAGAAAATCAAATTACCTTATGAATATATTATGGGAGCCACTTATGAATTGAATGCCAAAGATGGCAATACTTAGATCTATTCTCGCTTTTATGCCTAGCTAGGGGCGTTAAACGATAGCGCTTGTTGGGAGGCAACCCAATTTTATTTTTGTTCCTTGCTTTTAGCTTCTGTTTAGTAATAAATAAATCATCTATCTTATGTTTACATGTGGTTTTATGTTTTAATTAGTGTTTGTGCCAAGTAGAACCTATAGGATCATCTTGGGTGATAGTTAATTTGATCTTGCTGAAAAACACAAACTTTTGCACGCACGAGAATAATTTTAATAAATCACAGGAACGTGCTTTTTAGTTGATTATTTTTTAGTAGATCAATATAAAATTGCCTAGGACTTCCTATTTTTGTAGGATTTTTAGAGTTCCATAAGTATTTGAAAGTTACAAATTTCTACAGATTGTTCTGTTTTTTACAGATTCTGTTTTTCGTGTGTTGTTTGCTTATTTTGATGAATCTA
>NC_057810.1:148405301-148421090 GCF_018294505.1 Triticum aestivum
CATAGAGAAGTTGGAATACAGTAGGTTTAACACCAATATAAATAAAGAATGAGTTCATTACAGTACCTTATGTGGTGGTTTTTCTTTCTTGCACTAACGGAGCTCATGAGATTTCCTGTTGAGTTTTGTGTTGTGAAGTTTTCAAGTTTTGGGTAAAGATTTGATGGACTATGGAATAAGGAGTGGCAAGAGCCTAAGCTTGGGCATGCCCATGTAACCCCAAGATAATTCAAGTACAACCAAAAGCCTAAGCTTGGGGATCCCCCGAAAGGCATCCCCTCTTTCATCTTCGTCTATCAGTAACTTTACTTGGAGCTATATTTTTATTCGCCACATGATATGTGTTTTTCTTGGAGTGTCTTGTATGATATGAGTCTTTGATTTTTAGTTTACCACAATAATCCTTGATGTACACACCTTTTGGGCAGAGACACCCATGATTTGGAATTTATTAGAATACTCTATGGGTTTCACTTATATCTTTTGAGCTAGACAGTTTTGCTCTAGTACTTCACTTATATCTTTTTAGAGCACGGCGGTGGCTTTATTTTGTAGAAATTATTGACCTCTCATGCTTCACTTATATTATTTTGAGAGTCTTTTATAACATCATGGTATTTTCTATGGTTATAAAATTGGTCCTAGAATGATGGGCATCCAAGTTGGGTATAATAAAAACTATCATAGAAAGTGAATTGGATGTTATGAGAAATTTGATGCTTGATAATTGTTTTGAGATATGAGGATGGTAATATTAGAGTCATGCTAGTTGGGTAATTATGAATTTAAGGAATACTTGTGTTAAAGTTTTTGATTCCCGTAGCATGCACGTATGGTGAACCGTTATGTGATGAAGTTGGAGCATAATTTATTTATTGATTGTCTTCCTTATGTGTGGAGGTCAGGATCGCGCGATGGTTAACTCATACCAACCCTTCCCCTAGGAGCATGTGTGTAATACTTTGTTTTGATTACTTGTAGATTTTTGCAATAAGTATATGAGTTCTTTATTACTAATGTTGAGTCCATGGATTATACGCACTCTCATCCTTCCACCATTGCTAGCCTCTCTTGTGCCACGCAACTTTCGCCGGTACCATACACCCACCATATACCTTCCTCAAAACAGCCACCATACCTATCTATTATGGCATTTCCATATCCATTCCGAGATATATTGCCATGCAACTTTCCACCGTTCCGTTTATTATGACATGCTCCATCATTGTCATATTGCTTTTGCATGATCATGTAGTTGACATCGTATTTGTGGCAAAGCCACCTTGATAATTCTTTCATACATGTCACTCTTGATTCATTGCATATCCCGGTACACCACCGGAGGCATTCATATAGAGTCATATTTTGTTCTAAGTATTGAGTTGTAATTCTTGAGTTGTAAGTAAATAAAAGTGTGATGATCTTCATTATTAGAGCATTGTCTCAAGTGAGGAAAGGATGATGGAGACTATGATTCCCCCACAAGTCGGGATGAGACTCCGGACTTTAAAAAAAAGAAAAAGAGATAAAGGCCAAATAAAAAATGAGAGAAAAATAGAGAAGGGACAATTTTACTATCCTTTTACCACACTTGTGCTTCAAAGTAGCACCATGATCTTCATAATAGAGTCTCCTATGTTGTCAGTTTCATATAGTAGTGGGAATTTTCATTATAGAACTTGGCTTGTATATTCGAATGATGGGCTTCCTCAAAATGCCCTAGGTCTTCATGAGCAAGCAAGTTGGATGCACACCCACTTAGTTTCTTTTTGAGCTTTCATACATTTATAGCTCTAGTGCATCTATTGCATGGCAATCCCTACTCACTCACATTGATATCTATTAATGGGCATCTCCATAGCCCGTTGATACGCCTAGTTATGTGAGACTATCTTCTCCTTTTTGTCTTCTCCACAACCACCATTCTATTCCACATAAAGTGCTATGTCCATGGCTCACGCTCATGTATTGCGTGAAGATTGAAAAAGTTTGAAAATACTAAAGTATGAAACAATTGCTTGGCCAAAACCGGGGTTATGCATGCTTTAAATATTTTGTGTGATGAAGATAGAGCATAGCCAGACTATATGATTTTGTAGGGATAACTTTCCTTGGCCATGTTATTTTGAGAAGACATGATTACCTTGTTAGTATGCTTGAAGTATTACTATTTCTTATGTCAATATGAAATTTTGTCTTGAATCATTTGGATCTGAACATTCATGCCACAATAAAGAAAATTACATTGAGAAATATGCTAGGTAGCATTCCACATCAAAAATTCTGTTTTTATCATTTACCTACTCGAGGACAAGCAGGAATTAAGCTTGGGGATGCTTGATACGTATCCAACGTATCTATAATTTTTGATTGTTCCATGCTATTATATTACCCATTTTGGATGTTTATGGGCTTTACTTTACACTTTTATATCATTTTTGGGACTAACCTACTAAGCGGAGGCCCAGCCCGAATTGCTATTTTTTTGTCTATTTCAGTGTTTCGAAGAAAAAGAATATCAAACGGAGTCCAAACGGGATGAAACCTTCGGGAGTGATCTTTTTGGAACAAATGCAAACCAGGAGACTTGGAGTGGACCTTAAGAAGTAGCCGAGGCGGCCACGAGGGTGCCAGGCGCGCCCTAGGGGGGTGGGCGCGTGCCCCCACCCTCGTGGTCCCCTCGTGGCTCCACCGACCTACTTCTTCCTCCTATATATATATATATATATATATATCAATGTACCCTGAAAACATCCAGGAGCACCACGAAACCCTATTACCACCGCCGCAACCTTCTGTATCCGCGAGATCTCATCTTGGGGCCTTCGTCGGCGCTCCGCCGAAGGGGGAATCAACCACGGAGGGCTTCTACATCAACACCATAGTCTCTCCGATGAGTTGTGAGTAGTTTACCACAGACCTTCGGGTCCATAGTTATTAGCTAGATGTCTTCTTCTCTCTCTTAGAATCTCAATACAAAGTTCTCCTCAATCTTCTTGGAGATCTATTTGATGTAACTCTTTTTTGTGGTGTGTTTGTCGAGATCCAATGTATTGTGGGCTTATGATCAAGTTTATCTATGAGAAATATCTGAATCTCCTCTGAATTCTTTTATGTATGATTGGTTATCTTTGCAAGTCTCTTCGAATTATCAGTTTGGTTTGGCCTACTAGATTGATCTTTCTTGCAATGGGAGAAGTGCTTAGCTTTGGGTTCAATCTTGCGATGTCCTTTCCCAGTGACAGCAGGGGCAACAAGGCACGTATTGTATTGTTGCCATCGAGGATAAAAAGATGGGGTTTATATCATATTGCTTGAGTTTATCCCTCTACATCATGTCATCTTTCTTAATGTGTTACTCTGTTCTTATGAACTTAATACTCTAGATGCATGCTGTATAGCGGTCGATGTGTGGAGTAATAGTAGTAGATGTAGAATCGTTTCGATCTACTTGTCGTGGACGTGATGCCTATATACATGATCATGCCTAGATATTCTCATAACTATGCACTTTTCTATCAATTGCTCGATAGTTATTTGTTCACCCACCGTAATACTTATGCTATCTTGAGAGAAGCCACTAGTGAAACCTATGGCCCTTGGGTCTATCTTTTATCATATAAGTTTCCAATCTATCTTTATTTTGTATCTTTAGTTTCCAATCTATATCATAAAAATACCAAAAATATTTATCTTATCTTATTATCTCTATCAGATCTCACTTCCGCAAGTTACCGTGAAGGGATTGACAACCCCTTTATCGCGTTGGTTGCGAGGTTCTTGTTTGTTTGTGTAGGTACGAGAGACTTGTTTGGAGCCTCCTACTGGATTGATACCTTGGTTCTCAAAAACTGAGGGAAATACTTACGCTACTTTGTTGCATCACCCTTTCCTCTTCAAGGGAAAACCAACAGAGTGCTCAACAGGTAGCAATTTGCTACTGAACTTTGTAGGTCCACAAGGGCACGTTCCGCACCAGAGTGGTACGGCAACCCTATCCTGGAAATCATGTTGTTAGACAACGGTGAACCTTCGAACTATGAAGAAGCGATGGTGGGCCCGGATTCCAACAAATGCCTTGAAGCCATAAATCCGAGATAGGATCCATGTATGAACACAAAGTATGGACTTTGACAGACTTTCCTGATGATCGGCAAGCCATAGAAAATAAGAGGATCTTTAAGAAGAAGACTGACACGAATGGTAATGTGACGTCTATAAGGCTCGGCTTGTCGCTAAGGGTTAACGACAAGTTCAAGGGGTTACTACGATGAGACCTTCTCACCCGTAGTGAAGCAGAAGTCCGTCCAAATCATGTTAGCAGTTTCCGCATGCTATGATTATGAGATATGGCAAATGGACATCAAAACGGCATTCCTTAACGGTTTCCTTAAGGAAGAATTGTATATGATGCAGCCGGAAGGTTTTGTCGATCCTAAGAATGCTGACAAGGTGTGCAAGCTCCAGCGCTCCATCTATGGGCTAGTGCAAGCATCTCAGAGTTGGAACATTCGCTTTAATGAAATGATCAAAGCGTTTGGGTTTATGCGACTTATGGAGAAGCCTGTGTTTACAAGAAAGTGAGTGGGAGCTCTGTAGCATTTCTCATATTATATGTAGATGACATACTATTGATGGGAAATGATATAGAACTTTTGGAAAGCATAAATGCCTACTTGAATAAGTGTTTTTCAATGAAGGACCTTGGAGAAGCTGCTTACATATTAGGCATCAAGATCTATAGAGATAGATCGAGACGCCTCATTGGTCTTTTACAAAGCACATACCTTGACAAGATATTGAAGAAGTTCAATATGGATTAGTCCAAGAAAGGGTTCTTGCCTGTATTGCAAGGTGTGAGATTGAGCACGGCTCAATGCCTGACCTCGGCAGAAGATAGAGAAAAGATGAGTGTCATCCCCTATGCCCCAGCCATAGGGTCTATTATGTATGCCATGTTGTGTACCAGACCTGATGTGAACCTTGCCGTAAGTTTGGTAGGGAGGTACCAAAGTAATCCCGGCATGGAACACTGGACATCGGTCAAGAATATCCTGAAGTACCTGAAAAGGACTAAGGATATGTTTCTCATTTATGGAGGTGATGAAGAGCTCGTCGTAAAGGGTTTCGTCGATGCTAGCTTCGACACAGATCTGGATGACTCCAAGTCACAAACCGGATATGTGTACATTTTGAATGGTGGGGCAGTCAGCTGGTGCAGTTGCAAGCAAAGTGTCATGGTGGGATCTACATGTGAAGCGGAGTACATGGCGGCCTCGGTGGCAGCACATGAAGCAATCTGGATGAAGGAGTTCATCACCGACCTAGGAGTTATTCCTAATGCATCGGGCCCGATGACTCTCTTCTGTGACAACACTTGAGGTATTGCCCTTGCCAAGGAACCCAGGTTTCATAAGAAGACCAGGCATATCAAGCGTCGCTTCAACTCCATTCATGAAAATATTCAAGATGGAGACATAGATATTTGTAAAGTGCATACGAATCTGAATGTCGCAGATCCGTTGACTAAACCTCGTCCACGAGCAAAACATGATCAACACCAGAACTCTATGGGTGTTCGATTCATCACAATGTAGCTAGATTATTGACTAGTGCAAGTGGGAGACTGTTGGAAATATGCCCTAGAGGTAATAACAAAATGGTTATTATTATATTTCCTTGTTCATGATAATTTTTTGTTGTTCATGTTGTAATTGTATTAACTGGAAACCGTAATACATGTGTGAATACATAGACCGTAATATGTCCCTAGTAAGCCTCTAGTTGACTAGCTCGTTGATCAATATATGGTTGTGGTTTCCTGACCATGGACATTGGATGCCGTTGATAACGGGATCACATCATTAGGAGAATGATGTGATGGATAAGACCCAATGCTAAGCATAGCACAAGATCGTGTAGTTCGTTTGCTAAGCGCTTTTCTAATTTCAGGTATCATTTCCTTAGACCATGAGATTGTGCAACTCCCGGATACCGTAGGAATGCTTTGGGTGTACCAAACGTCACAACGTAACTGGGTGGCTATAAAGGTGCACTACAGGTATCTCCGAAAGTGTCTGTTGGGTTGACACGAATCAAGACTGAGATTTGTCACTCTCTATGACGGAGAGGTATCTCTGGGCCCACTCAGTAATGCATCATCATAATGAGCTATATGTGTCTAAGGAGTTAGTCACGGGATCATGCATTACGGAACGAGTAAAGAGACTTGCCGGTAACGAGATTGAACGAGGTATGGGGATACCGACGATCGAATCTCGGGCAAATAACATACCGGTGGACAAAGGGAATTGTATAAGGGATTGATTGAATCCTTGACATCGTGGTTTATCCGATGAGATCATCGTGGAACATGTGGGAACCAACATGGGTATCCAGATCCCGTTGTTGGTTATTGGCCAGAGAGATGTCTCGGTCATGTCTGCATGGTTCCCGAACCCGTAGGGTCTACACACTTAAGGTTCGGTGACGCTAGAGTTGTTATGGGAAATTGTATGTGGTTGTCGAAGGTTGTTTGGAGTCCCGGATGAGATCCCGGACGTCACGAGGAGTTCCAGATGAAGGAAATATGCCCTAGAGGCAATAATAAAGTTATTATTTATTTCCTCATATCATGATAAATGTTTATTATTCATGCTAGAATTGTATTAACCAGAAACATAATACATTTGTGAATACATAGACAAACATAGTGTCACTAGTATGCCTCTACTTGACTATCTCATTAATCAAAGATGGTTAAAGTTTCCTAACTATTGACATGAGTTGTCATTTGATTAACGGGATCACATCATTAGGAGAATGATGTGATTGACTTGACCCATTCCGTTAGCTTAGCACTTGATCATTTAGTATGTTGCTATTACTTTCTTCATGAGTTATACATGTTCCTATGACTATGAGATTATGCAACTCCTGTTTACCGGAGGAACACTTTGTGTGCTACCAAACGTCACAACGTAACTGGGTGATTATAAAGGTGCTCTATAGGTGTCTCCGAAGGTACTTCTTGAGTTGGCATATTTCGAGATTAGGATTTGTCACTCCGATTGTCGGAGAGGTATCTCTGGGCCCTCTCGGTAATGCACGTCACTATAAGCCTTGCAAGCAATGTGACTAATGAGTTAGTTGCGGGATGATGCATTACGTAACGAGTAAAGAGACTTGCCGGTAACGAGATTGAACTAGGTATTGAGATACCGATGATCGAATCTCGGGCAAGTAACATACCGATGACAAAGGGAACAACGTATGTTGTTATGCGGTTTGACCGATAAAGATCTTCATAGAATATGTGGGAGCCAATATGAGCATCCAGGTTCCGCTATTGGTTATTGACAGGAGACGTGTCTCGGTCATGTCTACATAGCTCTCGAACCCGTAGGGTCCGTGCCCTTAAAGTTTGGTGACGATCGATATTATGAGTTTTTGTGTTTTGATGTACCGAAGGTAGTTCGGAGTCCCGGATATGATCACGGACATGACGAGGAGTCTCGAAATGGTCGAGACGTAAAGATCGATATATTGGATGACTATGTTCGGACACCGGAAGTGTTTTGGGAGGTTTCGGACATTTACCGGAGTACCGGGGGGGTCACCGGAACCCCCCGGGGAGTATATTGGGCCTAATGGGCCTTAGTGGGAGAAGAGGAGGGGCGGCCAGGGCAGCCGCGCGCTCCCTCCCCCTCTAGTCCGAATTGGACAAGGAGGGGGGCGGTGCCCCCCTTTTTCCTTCTCCTCCTCTCTTCCTTCCTTCCCTTCTCCTACTCCAACAAGGAAAGGAGGAGTCCTACTCCCGGTGGGAGTAGGACTCCCCCCTTGGCGCACCCGCCTTGGCCGGCCGCCTCTCCCCCCTTGCTCCTTTATATACGGGGGCAGGGGGCACCTCTAGACACACAAGTTGATTAGTTGATCTCTCCCAGCCGTGTGCAGTGCCCCCCTCCACCATATTCCACCTCGATTATATCATAGCGGTGCTTAGGCGAAGCCCTGCGTCGGTAGCAACATCTTCACCGTCATCACGCCGTCGTGCTGACGAAACTCTCCCGTGAAGCTCTGCTGGATCAGAGTTCACGGGACATCATTGAGCTGAACGTGTGCTGAACTCGGAGGTGCCATACGTTCGGTACTTGGATCGGTCGGATCGTGAAGACGTACGACTACATCAACTGCGTTGTGCTAACGCTTCCGCTTTCGGTCTACGAGGGTACGTGGACAACACTCTCCCCTCTCGTTGCTATGCATCACCATGATCTTGCATGTGCGTAGGAATTTTTTTGAAATTACTATGTTCCCCAACATCAGAATGGTCCGGAGGTAAAGATTTATATATGGGAAGTCCAGTTTCAGTAACCGGAATAGTTTTGGGGGTTATCGGTATTGTACCGGGACCACCGAAAGGTGTTCGGGGGTCCACCGGGTGGGGCCACCTGCCCCGGGGGACTTAATGGGCTGAACAAGGGTGGGAACCAACCCCCTAGTGGGCTGGTGCCCCCCCCCAAGGGCCCAAGGCACCTAGGGTTGGAAACCCTAGGGGGCGGGGGCGCCTCCCACCAAACTTGGAGGGCAAGTACCCCCTTGGCCGTCGCCCCCCTTGTAGATGGGATCTAGGGGGGCGGCCCCCTCTCCCCTTCCCCTATAAATAGTGGGGGGCTGGGAGGGCTGCCATACCCTTCCCCTGGCGCAGCCCCTCCCTCCTCCAACACCTCCTCCTCCTCCGTAGAGCTTGGCGAAGCCCTGCAGGAAAACCGCAAGCTCCACCACCACGCCGTCGTGCTTCCAGAACTCCCCCTCAACTTCTCCTCCCCCCTTGCTAGATCAAGAAGGAGGAGACGTCCCCGTGTTGTACGTGTGTTGACCGCGGAGGCGCCGTCCGTTCGGCGCTAGATAGCATCTTCCGCGATTTGAATCGTCGCGAGTACGACTCCATCAACCGCGTTCTTGTAACGCTTCCGCTTAGCGATCTTCAAGGGTATGAAGATTCACTCCCTCTCTCTCTCGTTGCTAGCATCTCCTAAATTGATCTTGGTGACACGTAGATTTTTTTTGAATTATTGCTACTTTTCCCAACACTTTGTACTAGTATGATTGAAAATGAATAGATTGAAAGTTTCCAACAAAAAGAAGTTGTAAAGTTAAAGTAATGTTTTTAATAATCTTGCACATTTTCTTAGCTACGATGTTACACTCTTTACACTTAAGGATACATCATCCAGCGGGCTGCTGATTTCTACTAGGTTTTGTTGTGTTGACTGTTGACTTGACTTTTCTGTATTGACTAGCAAAAGAGTCCGTGCGTTGCAATGGGAGAGTAAATAACACATGTTCTTAACCCAATAACCATGACTCAAGATCCTAATGTGTTCATGTCCTTTATTTTCACATGGCATCATATTTATGTTGTTGATGGTGGTCTCAGTGCTCACACAATGAAAACGTGTTTGAATGCGGTCAGTTCTAAGGCGTCTCTCTCGCCCACACTCGTTCGAGATAAAATGAGAAATATGTTTTTTTTTCTGCGAAGTTTTTCGCAGGTGTGCATGCGTGGTTATCGATGGTTTCTTTCTTCTCTATCAGTAAGAAAGAAAAAGATATCATATATTATAGATTAAGTTCACACCAAAATAATATTTTAGAAATATTTAACAGCTAAAAATAGCATCATATTTAGATTCTACACATTTTTCTAATCAAGTTTCATATATAACATGTTAAAATCGGAGTTATGATTTAAAAGATATTGATAATTTTGTTATAGATAAATTACAGATTGATTAACCGAAAAGTCAGCGGTTTTTATGTTAAAACGAAAAAAAAACGATTCGGTTGACTTAAATATGGATGATGGGTTGATTACCTAAAACATCAAGGGGGTTTCCGAGAAAATGCACAATAAACGGCTGGGGGTGATTTAAACGTGTACCGCGGATTTATTTACGGAAAATAGAGGGGGGGTTTTTTTGCAAAATGTATGATGGACGACCAGAAATCTAATTTACTTTATTATTAGGTAAAGATAAAGATTTATAATGACCTGCACCGCGCCACCGCGACACTGTTTGGGTTTTTGTTGACTATGTGTGTAGACTGTAAAGAGAGAGAGAGATCCATGGCGGAGGGGGTCCTTGCTTCCAGCATCGTGAAGGCGGTGCTAGCGAAGTTCGGGTGCTCGGTTTGGGGAGAGCTCACGCTCCGGAGGAGCTTCAGGACTGACCTGAAGGCCATGGAGGACGAGTTTGCCACCATCCGGAGCGTGAGGTGCGTGGCGCCGTCCGTGGCTGGCTGCGGAGGCTCAAGAACCTCGTCCATTCATATTTTCACGGTGGTGACATCCTTGTGTTTGTTGTTCTTCCTTGCAAAATAATTCTACCTACATACCCCCTCCGTCCGAAAATACTTATCATTAAAATGGACAAAAAAGGATGTATATAAAACTAAAATACGTCTAAATGCATACCCTTTTATTCATTTTGATGACAAGTATTTCTGGACGGAGGGAGTAATATTTAGGAGTACCTTTTGTCGAAAACCTATTTAACATTTGAGAGCTACTATATGTAAAAAGTTATTTTTTTGAAGTTTATTATTTGTAAATTAATTACGTTAGATTCATGTATGATGTATCGTAATAAATCCAATTTGGTCCCAAAGCCGATAAGATCGTAGCGCGTAACCATAGTACGAAGATTGGATAGAAAATATGTCATACATGAGTCTATTCCGTTTATATTTACTACCTACAACTGATGATGCAATTGTTTATTTATGTTGGCCTTTGTGTGTAAATAGAATAGAATAAGGAAGTGTGATATTTTACTTCCTATTTTTCATGACTTTTTGATAGGTGTACTTGCATCCAAATCCAAACCACACCTCCCCTCTCCCGCACACCCTATTGTTAGGGATTCCCCGGTGACGGGCAGCGGTAGAAGAAGGAGCATCGATGATTGAGATGCGTGAGGACCTCCATAGACTTGCCAAAGTTTTAAAAGTTGCCCAGCCGTTGAAGGCTAAATGGTAGACTTTTGAAGAACGATGATGCTAGAGCAAAGGGATAGAGAGAAAGATGCCACTTTGTTTTAGTGCAAGGGAGGGTGGTTGAGGACATACGATCACTTGCCAATGAGTAAATAAATGGGAAGAAGAAACGGTGTTTATCGCTACATGAATGACAATCATAGTCGCCATGTTCAACGTACTTTTTTGAACTAAAATTATTGTTTAATCAGTGTGTTGATAATTTTCTGTTATTACCTTGGTTTGAACTAGAAGAGCGTCATGTATGTATGTACGGAGGAAGTTTCGTTGTGTTGACTGTTCACTTGACTTTTCTGTATATATAGATTAGTAGTATAACTGACCCCGCACCGCGACACTGTTTGGTTTGTGTTGACTGTGTGTGTTGAGACTGGAGAGGGGTGGGAGAGAGAGAGAGCGCGCGCGCGTGTGAGATCGAGATCCATGGCGGAGGGGGTGCTTGCTTCCAGCATCGTGAAGGCGGTGCTAGCGAAGTTCGGGTCCTCGGTTTGGGGAGAGCTCGCGCTCCCGAGGAGCTTCAGGACTGACCTGAAGGCCATGGAGGACGAGTTCGCCACCATGATTCTTTGGGATTCTGTTTTAGAGATATCGATGAATATATACATACATACATAAAATGGTGCAACATATAGCTTTTGTTAGCCTTGAGTTTTGGGACCCTCAGATCAAAACTCAAGTGAACTGTCCTCAATAGACGCGAAATTCATTGATTCTCCATCACCTCGTTTTCTCCAAAAAAGCATCACGCGGCAAGAACTTCCAATCGGCCGAATCCCAGGTCAGTCATGGTGGCAATTGGCAAATCAAAACACAGATAGATGGTGATGCTGCTCAGTCAGAAAAGCATGCCTTTTATCTTATCTTACATGCTAGTATTTACACTAATACAATTTAAAAAAATAGAAAAAAAATATTTACACTAATACAATAATACCGACGTAAGTCCCCTTTAAAATCCATGAATAGAAAGAAAAAAGGAAACCATGTGTAAAGCATATACGACTGAAAAAACACGGAAAAAATTGCAAGCACAAACTAATAGCTCGATCAAACACTGAAACACAAACCCCACCTGTCATTCAACCATGCCTAAATAGAAATATTTTCTAGGTGCAACGGACATGTATATATAGCCACGTATTCCTTCTTATCTCATTATCATCGTCTCCCGTAGGTTCCTTTATATTCTCTCTCCTCACTCACCTCGGCCAGCTCCGGCTCTAGCTATACTAGGTGATACCCCGCGCGTTGCAGCGGAAATTTGTAGTGACAAAATTTGAATATAGCAGGCAAAAAAATATAAATAAATTGTGCAGTATTGCAAGGTAATGTTTTAGAGACCTCTGCTATATATACATGATGGTTAGATTAGTAAAAAATGATTATAATCATACGAACAAAATGGATGAATTGTGTTACCTCCAGGGGTACTCTAGTGGCTGGCAGCGTCTTGCTCAAGGGATTTGGTACCATGATTATTTTGCACAAACACAATCGACTACAACAAATTAGAGTGATCAATAATAATTTACACAACTCAAATGGATTTTTGGGATCTCGGATGTACCTGGTATATTGTCCTAACCGCGAGGCAGCATACAATGATGTGGTTGTGGAGAAACGTCTCGGCGGATCAACGCCTTTCCTCCTAACCAAGCAATGCTCCAACCGGCTGCTTCTACCACTGGCCACAATATGATATGGTTGTGGTTGATTCAGCTGATGGCGATTGTAGTCCAAAGGGGAGAAGGTCACAAAGCCATTTAATCTAGAAGAAGAGGAGATTATATTTGGTAACCCCACCCTTATTGAGATCATCTACAAAGATCTCCTCGATGCCAAGCTTATACGGAGCATACAAAAAAAATAGGATCATGACCGATCAATACTAATATATGGGCGGCTACAGCTAAAGAAATACCTTATGGCCAGGAAAGTTTTGGAAGATAATTACCTTGGAAGTGATGTTGACCTTGTAGGTGAGCGACAGGGAGCACAACTCCAAACGGCATGGTGCAGGGCACTGAATGGTTGATATGGGCCTTTCGCTTAACTGTTGTCTGTTGATCAACATGGAATGCAAGGATCAAATCATGCGCTATGTTACATATTAAAGAAAAGAAACTGACGGAAGGGAGATAGACATGTGAACGTAACAGATAGAGAAGGGAGTAATTGGGTTGGCTCGTCTCTGAATCAGACGGGGTGCCACCCTACGGAGGAGCAGGATTCAGCGCTCCTCCAAGTCGTCGTTGTGAATGGAGGCCCTGCCAGCCGTTTCCCTTGCAGGCCGGAAATAATCCCTGCCCGGCTTCGCATCTACTCCATGGACAGGCTAACGCGGGCGTGGCTACCAGATCGTCCTCCAAGGACGAAAATAAACCCTAACTGACCCGAGCCGACCGGAGCCAAACTCCCAGTAGGATGCCGGAGCTACCTTCGCTAGAAGGAACACAAACTAAAGGCCAGGCCGTCGAGGAAAATAATCTGTAGGAAGAAGGATCGATGGATTGACTTGTGAGAGGGCTCAAGCGTTTTTTATTGCGGAGAGAGGTCGTTCTGTGTCGTTCTGGCCTTCTGTTCGGTCCGTTCTGTTGGGATTCTGTTTCCGTCCCTTTAGCTCCTGCCACTAGTGCAGAACCGGGCAATAGCACCGGTTCGTAAGGCCCTTTAGTGCCGGTTACATAACCGGTACTAAATTGTGGTTATTAAAGGCCCCCCCCTTTAGCACCGATTCAGCACGAACCGGTGCTAAAGGGCAACCACGTGGCACGAGCCAGCTATGGGAGCCTAGAGCCCTTTAGTACCGGTTGGTAAGACCAACCGGTACTATAAGGTTTGGGGGGTTTTTAGTTTTATGATTTTTTTTTTCATTTAATTTTGTGTTTCCATTTTAATTCTTTTTCGTTTGCTGGTATTTTACGATACTATACATTGTAAACGTTATGCATATATATATATAAATAGAATTTCTAGTAGAACCAATCATCGAGTTCAACATTATTGTCATGATATTATAAGCGTTCATATATAACACCACAAAAGCAAATTACTTAAGTTCAGAACGAAGAACACGGACATGAAATGACAAGTACTAATTAAGAGCAGCATGGAGAACTAGCTAAATCACTCCTGCTAGCTACTCTCTCTCTGGTAAAATAGCATAGAACATGTATAGCTCTCCTGATTGATCATACTGGAGCATGCCGATGAACCTGTCTCCTAATCATGGGCTGCGCTTCTCATTGCTGCCCCCTAGTACTTCTCTGCGATCATTAACAATTTTCCTCCAATCTTTCACTATTAAGCATTCATCGCTTCTAGAAATCCTGAATGCATTCATGTGCAATGCAGGATATCTTGGCCGTAAGCTAACAATTGACATCTGACCTTTAGTCTCGATTCCCTGAGGCACAACTGTCATCGGGAGTCCCTGTTGAAGAACATCATATACTACTTAATTAATATACTTAGCAATGAAAGTTTAGCAAAAAAAATATGTATGCAAAATATGCACTAAGGACAAATAGTAAATATCTTACCATCATTCCTAAATAGATGTGACCGTAGTTCAATACCATCAGTATTGGTCGCACGTTTTAAGTACTAACATTTCTAAGTGCAGAAAGAAAATTTGTCTTGACAGTATAAAGATCCTCAAGCCATGAAACATAATGACTTATCTCTTCGCAGTTTAGTTCAGCTCCGGGACAGTAGAAGGTCCTGTCTACCAAGCGCCGGACATGTTTGGTTGAATGGAGATAAGCTGCCAATAGAAATTAATTGTCAGTTATTTTTGAAATAAGCAATATCAAAGACAAAAATATAGTTGAGAAAAACTCACATAATGGTAGAACTGGAGGCGTCTGCACATCGACCCATATGTCTCTATTACCTTCAATATCATCTTCCGGACGAATATCAAAGGTGATAACCATACCAGGCTCAAATGCATAAGCCTTGCATAGTGCTTGCCAAGTTTTGCAATCAAAATAGGTGTACGTGTGTGCATTGTATACTTTGACGTTGAAATTATAACCATCATGCTCAATTCTCAGGTAAGCTCTCTTTACCTCCATAGTTTCCATATCTTTGAAACATATCTTATCCAAGACAAAAATTCTTGCATGACAGGGGATGCGCTAGTAGAATAGTGAAAATTAAAAATTATAAGTCAGGCAAATGAAGCATATATAAGTCATGCTTAATTACGAAAACAGACTTGTCGTTGTGATTTACTGTATCGAATTCGAAAGTCTCATCCAGCTTGATGCTGAATCGCCTACCATCAACAAGGAAATTTCTGTCGCACTGGCCGCGCTGGTCTTCACAGTATTGGCACATAATGAAATTTTTTTCGTCGTCAGACGACATTTCCTATGTTCATATTAGGCGAAACATTAAACACTTACTAATTCAATTAATTTAACTACTTTTATTAATTTAACTAAGCATTTACTAAAAATAAACTAGTTATATTAATTCAATTAGTTCAACTATGCATTTACTAAAAATAAACTAGTTCTATATATTAATTCAACTAGTTCAACTAAACATTTACTAAAAATAAACTAATTATATTAATTCAACTAGTTCAAAGTAAGCATTTACTAAAAATAAACTAGTTCTATATATTAATTCAACTAGTTCAACTAAGCATTTACTAAAAATAAACTAGTTCTATATATTAATTCAACAAGTTCAACTAAGCATTTACTAAAAATAAACTAG
>NC_057810.1:148421298-148421757 GCF_018294505.1 Triticum aestivum
ATTTCTACTATTTCAAAAATCTATATACTATTTCATACTAATTAAGCATCTAACACTAAAAACAGAAAACACAACTTCTATACATCCATTAAAAAACTGAAAAACAACATTATATAAAAAAATTCCATACTAATTAAACACTAATTATATACTAATAATAATAATCTAAATTATATACTAATTAAACATAAAAATTTCCATACTAATTAAACACTAATTTCCATATAAAAATTTTTGATAACTAAAACAATAATAATCTAAATAATCTAAACTAATTAAACATACAAAATACGTATATACTAATATATACATGCATTAATTCATACATATGTGTGTGTGTGTGTTCCATATAAAAAAATTGATAACTAAAACAACAATAATCTAAATAATCTAAATTATATACTAATTCATGCTTGTGTGTGTGTGTGTTTTGATAACTAAAACAATAATAATCTAAAT